>NC_140172.1:137562951-137590451 GCF_963971535.1 Notolepis coatsorum
TTGCCAACCTTCCATTCTATTATCTGGATGCTCTCATTACTGTAGGCCTGGTATTGATTTTGAGTTATTTAATTGATTCAGGGAAAAGCTGCTGGAGGCTACAGTGATGGTGGCAGGAAGATTACATCACCACCACCACGTCCATATTCACTAACCTTACTTCCTACACATCCCAACACATCACCATCCAGATGATTACATTAGATTAAAATGTATTGTCATCATGCAGCACAAGTACAGTACAACGAAAAGATGTTTGGCATCCAACCAGAGTGCAAATGTAACAGTAAAGTGCAATAGTAATATACAATGTACAGGTAGTTAAACTGGGTATAAAGTATATAAATGAGTACTACTTAGTCATAGTGCTAATCAGATGTATGTATAGATATAGTATTAATATGTACAGTGATACAGGTATAAAGACACTATGGTAGTAAGTCATACTGGCCAGCAGAGTAACTAGTAAGAGTAGGTAAGGGATGTACATATATAGATATAGTATCTACAGATATGTAAAAAGGATTATATGTACAGACAGATGTGGATAGATATATATATATATGATGCCATATAAAATAATATTGTTTTATGATGTATAATTGAGGGTTTCTGCAGACACTTAACCCCTAACTGCTCCCGATGAGCAGGTTGGCACCTTGCATGGTCACCTCCGCTGTTGGTGTGTGAATGTGTGAGTGAATGGGTAAACATTTTGAGGAACAAGTTGTAAAGCGCTTTGGATAAAAGCTGCACCATTTAATCCAATACCTTTTTAAGACCTATCAAAATCGTATTTAAGACTTTTTAAGGCCACAAAACGTTTTATTATTACAATGAAGACTTTGTAAGACCCCGTGGGAACTCTGATAATTGCCCTTTTTCATGCCATTGGAATTCAATTCTGTTCTCAATTACTCTGGCGTGATGGTGAGTCGTTAGAGGGACCTGACATAACCGGGACAGCCCGGTCAATAGACGGCAGCATCAGAACCACCACAGAACGGCTTGTTCCTCTGACTGTTACAAAGCAGGTTTTGGACTGAGGCGAAACAAAAACAATGAACAATGAATGAACATACACACAGTCATCATATCCCTCCTAGTTACACATACACACAGTCCTCATATCCCAGTTACAGATACACATAGTGCTCATATCCCTCCTAGTTACATATATGCACACAGTCATCATATCCCTCCTAGTTACACATACACATAGTGCTCATATCCCTCCTAGTTACACATACACACAATCCTCATATCCCTCCTAGTTACACAGTCCTCATATCCCTCCTAGTTACACACACACAGTCCTCATATCCCTCCTAGTTACACACACACAGTCCTCATATCCCTCCTAGTTATACAGTCATCATATCCCTCCTAGTTACACATACGCACAGTCCTCATATCCCTCCTAGTTACACATACACACAGTCCTCATATCCCTCCTAGTTACACATACACACAGTCCTCATATCCCTCCTAGTTACACATACACACAGTCCTCATATCCCTCCTAGTTACATACACAGTCCTCATATCCCTCCTAGTTACACACAGTCCTCATATCCCTTCTAGTTACACATATGCACAGTCCTCATATCCCTCCTAGTTACACACACAGTCCTCATATCCCTCCTAGTTACACACAGTCCTCATATCCCTCCTAGTTACACATACACAGTCCTCATATCCCTCCTAGTTACACATACACACAGTCCTCATATCCCTCCTAGTTACACATACACACAGTCCTCATATCCCTCCTAGTTACAAACACAGTCCTCATATCCCTCCTAGTTACACACAGTCCTCATATCCCTCCTAGTTACACATACACAGTCCTCATATCCCTCCTAGTTACACATACACACAGTCCTCATATCCCTCCTAGTTACACACACACACACAGTCCTCATATCCCTCCTAGTTATACAGTCATCATATCCCTCCTAGTTACACATACACACAGTCATCATATCCCTCATAGTTACACATACACACAGTCCTCATATCCCTCCTAGTTACACACACACAGTGCTCATATCGCTCCTAGTTACACATACACACAGTCATCATATCCCTCCTAGTTACACATACACACAGTCCTCATATCCCTCCTAGTTACACACACACACAGTGCTCATATCGCTCCTAGTTACACATACACACAGTCATCATATCCCTCCTAGTTACACATGCACACAGTCCTCATATCCCTCCTAGTTACACATACAGTCCTCATATCCCTTCTAGTTACACATATGCACAGTCCTCATATCCCTCCTAGTTACACACACAGTCCTCATATCCCTCCTAGTTACACACAGTCCTCATATCCCTCCTAGTTACACATACACAGTCCTCATATCCCTCCTAGTTACACATACACACAGTCCTCATATCCCTCCTAGTTACACATACACACAGTCCTCATATCCCTCCTAGTTACACACACAGTCCTCATATCCCTCCTAGTTACACACAGTCCTCATATCCCTCCTAGTTACACATACACACAGTCCTCATATCCCTCCTAGTTACACACACACACACACAGTCCTCATATCCCTCCTAGTTATACAGTCATCATATCCCTCCTAGTTACACATACACACAGTCATCATATCCCTCATAGTTACACATACACACAGTCCTCATATTGCTCCTAGTTACACACACACAGTCCTCATATCCCTCCTAGTTACACACACACACAGTGCTCATATCGCTCCTAGTTACACATACACACAGTCATCATATCCCTCCTAGTTACACATACACACAGTCCTCATATCGCTCCTAGTTACACACACACAGTCATGTCATTGTATACTTGTATGCCGTGACAAATAAAACTCTTGACTTGACTTGACTCATATCCCTCCTAGTTACACACACACACAGTGCTCATATCGCTCCTAGTTACACATACACACAGTCATCATATCCCTCCTAGTTACACATACACACAGTCATCATATCCCTCATAGTTACACATACACACAGTCCTCATATTGCTCCTAGTTACACACACACAGTCCTCATATCCCTCCTAGTTACACACACACACAGTGCTCATATCGCTCCTAGTTACACATACACACAGTCATCATATCCCTCCTAGTTACACATACACACAGTCCTCACATCCCTCCTAGTTACACACACACAGTCCTTATATCCCTCCTAGTTACACATACACACAGTCATCATATCCCTCCTAGTTACACACACACAGTCCTCATATCCCTCCTAGTTACACACACACACAGTGCTCATATCGCTCCTAGTTACACATACACACAGTCATCATATCCCTCCTAGTTACACATACACACAGTCCTCATATCCCTCCTAGTTACACATACACACAGTGCTCATATCCCTCCTAGTTACACATACACACAGTGCTCATATCGCTCCTAGTTACACATACTGTACACACAGTCATCATATCCCACCTAGTTACACAGTCCTCATATCCCTCCTAGTTACACCTATACAGTATACAGTACTATAATGTTAATATCTAATGGTGAATATGAGGCAAGATGACAGATCGTCGGTTATTGATTTAGACACATTTCTTGTGTTTTTGATATAATAGTAGATATAATTTACATTTAAAACGATATAATAAATAACCTGTCCTCTGGGCACGCAGGCGCGCGTGTGTGTATGTGCGTGTGTGTGTGTGTGGCTGTGTGTGTGTATGTGTATGTGTGTGTGTGTATGTGCGTGTGTTCTCCAGGTCAGTGAGAGCTGGTTGCATCAGAGGGGCGGATCATTCCTCTGACAAAACATCAATGAGATCCCAGGCGGATCATTCCTGTGGCTCCCTGGAGAACGTGAGTAACTGCTGCTGTCCTGCTGTTGTGCTTATGACTGTTTGTGACTCAAACTGTGATTTAAACTCCAGGATCTACTCTCTCTTAATGAATTTAAACTCCAGGATCTACTCTCTCTTAATGAACTTAAACTCCAGGATCTAGTCACTCTTAATGAACTTAAACTCCAGGATCTAGTCACTCTTAATGAACTTAAACTCCAGGATCTAGTCACTCTTAAGGAACTTGAACTCCAGGATCTAATCACTCTTAATGAACTTAAACTCCAGGATCTAGTCACTCTTAATGAACGTAAACTCCAGGATCTAGTCACTCTTAATGAACTTAAACTCCAGGATCTAGTCACTCTTAATGAACTTAAACTCCAGGATCTAGTCACTCTTAGTGAACTTAAACTCCAGGATCTAGTCACTCTTAATGAACTTAAACTCCAGGATCTAGTCACTCTTAATGAACTTAAACTCCAGAATCTAGTCACTCTTAATGAACTTAAACTCCAGGATCTAGTCACTCTTAATGAACTTAAACTCCAGGATCTAGTCACTCTTAATGAACTTAAACTCCAGGATCTAGTCACTCTTAAGGAACTTAAACTCCAGGATCTAGTCACTCTTAATGAACTTAAACTCCAAGATCTAGTCACTCTTAATGAACTTAAACTCCAGGAAAGCTATAGAAACAGACTCTATGGATGTTTGTAATTGTAACAATGCTGTACATGCATCTGATTAGCACTATTACTCAGTACTACTCATTTATATATTTTATACCCAGTTGAATCACCTGTACATTGTATATTACTATTGCACTTTACTGTTACATATATTTTATACCCAGTTGAATCACCTGTACATTGTATATTTGGATGCCAGACTTCTTTTCATTGTACTGTTGTCACTGTCTAATCGTATTCGGACTGTCACTGTCTGATGGTATTGGGACTGTACTGTCTGATCGTATTGGGACTGTACTGTCTGATCGTATTGGGACTGTACTGTCTGATGGTATTGGGACTGTACTGTCTGATGGTATTGGGACTGTACTGTCTGATCGTATTGGGACTGTACTCTCTGATGGTATTGGGACTGTACTGTCTGATCGTATTGGGACTGTACTGTCTGATCATATTGGGACTGTACTCTCTGATCGTATTGGGACTGTACTCTCTGATCGTATTGGGACTGTACTGTCTGATGGTATTGGGACTGTACTCTCTGATCGTATTGGAACTGTACTGTCTGATCGTATTGGGACCGTACTGTCTGATCGTATTGGGACTGTACTCTCTGATCGTATTGGGACTGTACTCTCTGATCGTATTGGGACTGTACTGTCTGATCGTATTGGGACCGTACTGTCTGATCGTATTGGGACTGTACTGTCTGATGGTATTGGGACTGTACTCTCTGATCGTATTGGGACTGTACTGTCTGATGGTATTGGGACTGTACTCTCTGATCGTATTGGGACTGTACTCTCTGATCGTATTGGGACTGTACTGTCTGATGCTATTGGGACTGTACTGTCTGATCGTATTGGGACCGTACTGTCTGATCGTATTGGGACTGTACTCTCTGATCGTATTGGGACTGTACTGTCTGATGGTATTGGGACCGTACTGTCTGATCGTATTGGGACCGTACTCTCTGATCGTATTGGGACTGTACTGTCTGATCATATTGGGACTGTACTGTCTGATGGTATTGGGACCGTACTGTCTGATGGTATTGGGACCGTACTGTCTGATCGTATTGGGACCGTACTGTCTGATCATATTGGGACTGCTGGACCTAGACACTCAGACTCTCCCAGCGGTGCTTGTGTGACCTCAGAGCATCACCACTGGCATACAAACATACTGAATATAGCATATACAAAATAATAATATCAATAATATAATATCAATGTCCCAAGTGCAATAGTGCTAGTGCAAATAAATAGTACAGTGACAGTCCAGTGAGTTAATGGATGGGGGGGGGGGGGCGTTGGCTTGCAATGGATGGAATAGTGTGGTGTATAGTGCTGTGCAGCAATGCAAGTCCGGTTCACAGTTATTGTTGTAATATAGAAGTGGGAGTTATGTCACCGGGGGTTGGGGATGGGGGGTGCGAGGGGGGGGGGGGGGGCAAGTTGATGATCATTGAGCAGCCTGACAGCCCGTGGATAGAGGCTGTTGGTCAGTCTGCTAGTTCCCGACTGGATGGACCTGTACCATCGACCAGAGGGCAGAGGTTGGAAAAGATGGTGTGCTGGGTGGTACTGGTCCTGTAGGATGTTATTCACACAACGTAGGCAGTGGGAGGTGAAGACTGTGGAGATATCTGGAAGGCTAGCTCCAGTGATCCTCCTCGCAGCCTTGACCACTCTGAGGAGGGCCTCCTTCTCTGCCCTGGTGCAGCTGGAAAACCACACCAGTAGTCCGTACGTGAGTACACTCTCTACTGCGCAGTGGTAGAAGTTAGCCATCAGTCCCTGTGGGAGTTTAGCCCATTTAAGTTTCCGCAGATAGAAGAGGCGCTGCTGTGCTTTCCCCACAGCAGAGGTAATGTTGATCCCCCAGGACGGGTCATCAGACATTGTCACGCCCAGAAACTTACATTTTGAAACCCTCTCCACCTCCTCACTAACAATGAGGAGTGGAGAGTGGCTGAGGTCACCAGTCCTGCGGAAATCGATGATCATTTCCTTGGTCTTCGTGGAGTTGAGAGCAAGGTTGTGATCACCGCACCACTCCACTAGTCTCTCGACCTCCCTACTGTATGAGGTCTCATCATTTCCTTTGATGAGGCCATCCATCTCCGGCAAACCCATAATCACCACAGACTCCTGCAAATTTATCGGCACCCACATAAGCAATAACCTCAAATGGAAAACCAACACAGACCACATCCACAAAAAAGCCAATCAAAGACTCTTCTTCCTCCGCCAGCTAAAAAAATACAGAATCAGAAAACATCTCCTGCTCTGTTTCTACCAGGCCATCATTCAAAGCATCCTCACCTTCTCCATAACAGTTTGGTACAGCAGTCTGGACACACTCCAAAAACAAACTCCTAAGAATAATCAATAAATCCTCCAAAATAATCTGCACCCCCCTACCATCTCTCGAATCACTCCACCGCCAAAGCACAATAAGAAGAGCTAGAAAAATTATCTCTGACCCCACTCACCCAGCACACCACATCTTCCAGCTGCTGCCCTCCGGGAGGGGCTACAGATCCCTGACCACCAAAACATCCCACTTTAAAAACAGCTTCTTCCCCACTGCCATACAGACACTGAACTCCCTGTAGCACCCCCCCCCCCCCCCCCCCGCAACCCCCCCTACCTCTGTTGCTATGGACATGGACATAAACTTTGATATTGTGGTCTTGTAATTATGTATTTATGTATTTAACTGCATGTAGTATATGTACGTATTGTAAGTGATGTTATATGTTCTATGTTCTATGTTGGAACAATGCTGTAACAATGAGGCACTGAAAAAAAATTCCACCAGCCTGGCTGGGTGGTCATTAAAGAATCTATCTATCTATCTACTGTTGTGTCGTCTGCAAATTTGACTATGAGGTTAGATGGAGAGGAGGAGCAACAGTCGTGGGTGAAAAGAGTGTAGAGAAGTGGGCTGAGCACACACCCCTGAGGGGCCCCAGTGCTAATGGGCAGGGTGGGACTTGTCAGCTTGTGACTGCAACTTGTTCCTGTTCGCGGACGACTCAGCCCTGCTGATCTCTGACAAAAACAAGTTACAGGTTGAAAAAACCCTCAGCTCGGAACTAGGCAAAATCTGCACCTGGCTCGCTGACAACAAACTATCATTACACCTGGGTAAAACAGAGTCCATTCTCTTCGGTTCAAATAACAAACTCAGCAAGGCCGACGGCTTCTCAGTTACAGTGGGTGACAATATTGTCACAAGGAAAGATGAAATTACATACCTAGGTTCCATCCTAGAGGCAAATCTTTCCTGTGACAAAATGGCATCCAATGTAATAAAAAAAAGTCAACCAACGAACTAGATTCTTCTACCGGATCTCCTCTCTGGTAAACAAGAATACCCTGAAGACTCTGGCAGGAGCACTCATTCAAGGGTACTACGACTATGCTTGCACCTCATGCAGGGCTGTACAGTGCGATATATATGTCGCACGTGCTACACTGACGTCAGTCTGTGCGATGAATGGATTGACTTCAGTAGCACTGGTGCGATGGCCCGTGTGGCAAAAAAAGAAAAGAGTGACGGTATTAAGTTGAATGGGCCACGGCGACATAGAATGTTTAATAAAAGTTCCCGCAGTACTGGCCAACCCGCGGACATATATAATGTTTAATAAAAGTTCCTGCAGTACTCGCCAACCCGCGGAAATATAGAATGTTGAATAAAAGTCTTGCGGTACTAGCCATCAGTCAAGGAAACACTCGCAAACAGATAACGTTAAACACAGCAGAAGATGGAAAACAGACAGACTGACCAACGGGGAACTGCATGTCTGCATCCAACCCTAGTACAACCCTCGAGTCTAAGGCAAGGACACATTTAAATCACAGAGGTGTATGTTAGTCTATTGGAACTGTATACAGTGGTTAGCTTCTAGTTAGCGTTTTAGCTATAGCTGCTTGCTAGCTAACGTTAGTAGTTAGCCCTGTGTGCGCGTGTGCTCAAAGCAGCCAGCCCCATGTTAGCTAGGTGTATCTGTTATGACTATAGTCTATAACAGGGGTCAGCATCCTTTTTGACATGGAGTGCCTGTTTGAAATATAGTTGTAACTAGTGTGCCTCAACAATATTCCATGCATCGTCAATTTTCTTTCTCATAATCAGGTCTTTTTAATGATAATTTTTAAATTATTACATCACTATTGTTATTGTTTTTTTTTATCCACTTTTTCTCCCATTTTCTATATTTTCTCCCATCCCAATTTCGTATCATCCAATTCAACCCTCCCCTGTCACGAACGCTGTTTCTTGCCTCCCACAAGCCGGCTGCAATGTGGACTAAGGTCGCTTTCACATATAGTTTTGGTGGACTCGGTGCGGTTCTGGTGGTGAAGTTGCAACATTGTTGCATTCTTCATTTGGTTCGCCTGCGTTCACATAGAAATCTGTGAGGCGCACCCGAACCTTCTGAACAATGTCACACGGTCGAAAAGCACGCTTGTCTATTGGACAGTGGAAATGTGTGTGTGGCTGCGAGCCTGTGTGTGCGCGCGCGCGCGTGTGTGTGTCTGTGTGTGGACTGTCTGCGAGCCCTCCACACGCGAGTTTTGACATGGCATTGATCCATTGTTCTATTGAAGCACATTACCACCATCCTCTCGCTAAACAACTTGTAGACCACAGTGTTTTTATGAGTGCCCACAAGTAGCTGTTTTATTAATAATATAATAACGCGTGGGAGGCTCACGCTGCCCCCGACACTTCCTGATTCTACTGCGCAGGCGCACCAACCGACCTGTAGGAGTCGCTGTCCACAACGCCCGATCCCCACCCATCAGTTTCCCACCCCCTAATACGGCCAATGTGTATTAGTATGAACGACCAGCTAAACTGAAAGCAATGTGGAGCGCTGGGCTTGAACAGGCGAGCCCAGCGTCTCCGCATTCGTGGCGAGCGCCTTGCCCACTACGCCACGTAGCCGCCCAGGCCATTATTGTTATTGTTATTATTAACAATATTATTATGATGGTTGTATCAACCCTAAATCTGAGTTGGGGGGAGGGGGATGCAATGCAGACAAACAGCTGCATACAGTGTGACCATTTCACTCACATTTGCCCATTCATTTTTGGACACATCACACACCATCGGTGTGTGTACTGTACGTGTGCTGTCATAGCTCCACCTACAGGCCTAATGGAGAACACCAGGAGAACACCAGGATGTGAATGGAGGGTGAATGTGAGGTATATTGTGTAAATAAGTTTTGATTGATCGCAAGACTACACTGTAAAAAAATAAATAATAATAAGTTACCAGGTTTTCAGTTTTCAATCCATAATAAGTTAACAGAAAAATAAGTACACAACCACATTGTTTCAACCTAATAAAACTATGTTTATTGTCATTGTTGTGAAGGATCAGATCAAACCGAATATATATATTTATTTATGGATATATATTTAATAGTATTTGTATATCGTTTGATATCCCTTGTATATTCCTTGTACATATACACGGAATATCCCTTTATTCTACTACAGCCCATAATAGTTCATTCTCTTATTGGACAAAAGGACCAGGCGCCAGGGACCAGCCCCTGGCGTTCAAGTTCAAAGGTACCGACGAGACATGCCCTTACTAGCCCCAGCTCCGCGCAGGAATACGGCTACCGAAAGCAGAGCGGCACTATTTGTCCACCGTGCATATAAATATGGCGCAAGAAATGTAGAATTCTTCTTAGTCCTTTACCCTTCTACCCAACTAAGTAACAAGACGTGAAGCCTCACCCCACGATACCGCGTGCGGTGTAGTATGGCCGGTTTGGCCTTAGAATAGCAGTGAGACCTCGTGCGAATTAATAACTGAATTGCCAGAGTTTGGCACCGTATTTCTATTAAGTAATAATAGTCTATTATGTATGGTGCATCGTGTGGTTAGAGTTCTAAAGTGAGCAGCACCCCCATCGCTTCCTCGTGTTATCTAGAGTCTTAACCAGGTTGGGCAGACCACACGTGGTGCTTTCATCCGAGGAGTTCTAGGCGAGGACCGAGTGGACCTGCACATTGGATTACCTACCCCGACGACTGCTGAGCCCTATACGGCATGGAATATCTATTTGCTTTGGTGCTTTGATTTGTGGAGCGGATAATCGCCAACACCGGTGAGTGTTGGATTTACCCCGAGAGGAGCCAAGGTGAGACGGCGCTCAGACCAGACTGAGGTCGCCTCGCTTCTTCTTCGTTGTGGACCTACAGCTACAGCTACAGCTATCGTCTACAAGAGAGCCCAAGTGTATTCATCTGTGGATCAAGATTCTACGGGCACTGTGTTCTGTACCTGAATTCTCCCTAGAAATCGTTGACCAGACGGGATACAGCCGACGGCTCTCCTACCCCCCCTACTGGCTTACAACCGGCAGGACCCTTTACAGTATATCCCGCTATAATCATTAAGTGCCATCGTTATAATTCCCTAAGAGCCAGGTTGTATACTTGCTTCCTGCGTAACCAGAGATTGGACATTCAGTGTTGATTTGCCTACGAATACTCATTTGCCTTACAAGTGCATTCAAATCATAAATGTAATAAGTAACTATTATATGTACCCTTTGCTATATATTAAATATTTGACTATTACCTTTGTGTGGACCTGATTTCATATGTGGGAAAGTGTTCATCATACTTAGATATTGTGTACTGTATGGCCAGTAGTTAAAGTACATAAAGCGGTAGTGGTTTAATGATACCATACTTATCAATACAGTCAGGGAATTGTACCCCTCAGTTACAGTCATTGTTTTAAGAACACAAGTTGACTTGGTAATACTCACATTTTGAGTTAAAAAATGGCTTTTGACATGTGCAATGTTCAATGAAATAGAAAAATAATCAAATTTGTTGATTAATCCCACTGGTCACAATGGTGACCGTAATAATGTTTTTGTTATAAGGCTCTGCAAATGTTACTGAATGATGTAGCAATGTATTTCCAGCTAAATTGAAATAATAAACAAATAAAGGGTCTCAATTAAATATGTGGTAGTAAAAAGAACCTGTGGGAGGATTTCAACAAGATAAATGCGACAACAGTGCAAAATATTTCACTATAGTAGTTCAAAGCAACACATTTTTTTTTCTTTTTTTTTTCTTTTTTTTTTATAATTAAAAAAAAAAATGTATGCTGCCCCCTGTGCCTATGAAAATGCCCCCGAGTGCCTATGCAGGCACGCGTGCCTAGGGTTGCCTACCCCTGGTCTAATGACTGTTGTGTGATGTCATTACTCATTAGTATTAGACTCTAATCCTAATGAGATATTCCTCTAAATATGACTTCGAAAACGGCCACAATTTCAGGAAAAAATTGTAAAAAAAATAAATCCGGCGGCGCGTGGTGATAACTCGAACCCTGTCCGTACAAAAATCCTCACGAGGGGCGCCCCAGTGGCGAACCACATAGCGCGCTCAGCCGCGACACGGGCGACCCGGGTTCGATTCCCGAATCCGTCGTTATTTCCCGAATGTCTTCCTCCCACTCTGTCTCCCATTTCTCCTCTGTCTCTCCCTACTGGACTGCCCAGTAGTGATAAAGCAATAAAACGCCAAAAAATAATCTTAAAAAAATATATATAAATCCTCACGGAAAAACACAAAGAAGCAGCCATGGGCGCTGCCGGAGTGACACACCAGAGTCTATACAGGGAGAAAGGAAAAACACGAGGAGTCAAAAAACTTACACTCACTGGAGCACGAATGACCAAAGATACGAGAGGTCTGGCACTGGTGACTACCGACGAGACAGAGTTATCTGGCACCGTAGTGGAGCCACGCCCCCTGTCACACTGCGGGGGAGGAGCTAACAGAGGAGAAGGCAGGTGTGTCACCTCGTCAGCCACGCCCCGTGTCACACTGTGGGGGGAGGAGCTAACAGAGGAGAAGGCAGGTGTGCCACCTCGTCAGCCACGGTGGGAGGGGGATAGAACACTACACACACACACACACACACACACACACACACACACACACACACACACACACACACACACACACACACACACACACACACACTAAAACACACACACTAAAACACACACACTAAAACACACACACACACTAAAACACAAAGGAACAAACTACAACCATCACATTTATTACATTAAACATGCACTGTGTAGTTTTGATGCTATATTATTTTCCTATCTCAAATAAACAAACTGTCCTCGCAGGATAAATTGCTCTCTGGAACAACTGGAGCTAGAAAGCTTCCCCCCAAAGACTGTTTGAACGTTGAGGTCTACAGGTTGTTGTAGAAAGCTTCCCCCTGAAGACTGTTTGAACGTTGAGCTTTACTTACAGCTTGTTGTAGAAAGCTTCCCCCTGAAGACTGTTTGAACGTTGAGCTTTACAGCTTGTTGTAGAAAGCTTCCCCTGAAGACTGTTTGAACGTTGAGCTTTACAGCTTGTTGTAGAAAGCTTCCCCCTGAAGACTGTTTGAACATTGAGCTTTACAGCTTGTTGTAGAAAGCTTCCCCCTGAAGACTGTTTGAACGTTGAGCTTTACAGCTTGTTGTAGAAAGCTTCCCCCTGAAGACTGTTTGAATGTTGAGCTTTACAGCTTGTTGTAGAAAGCTTCCCCTGAAGACTGTTTGAACGTTGAGCTTTACAGCTTGTTGTAGAAAGCTTCCCCTGAAGACTGTTTGCACGTTGAGCTTTACAGGTTGTTGTAGAAAGCTTCCCCTGAAGACTGTTTGAACGTTGAGCTTTACAGCTTGTTGTAGAAAGCTTCCCCTGAAGACTGTTTGAACGTTGAGCTTTACAGGTTGTTGTAGAAAGCTTCCCCCTGAAGACTGTTTGAACATTGAGCTTTACAGCTTGTTGTAGAAAGCTTCCCCCTGAAGACTGTTTGAACGTTGAGGTCTACAGCTTGTTGTAGAAAGCTTCTCCTGAAGACTGTTTGAACATTGAGCTTTACAGGTTGTTGTAGAAAGCTTCCCCCTGAAGACTCGTTTCAATTATTTTCTTTAGTTTATCCTTTTTATTGTGTTTTTATATGGTTGATAAAATAAAATAAACTCAACTCAATACAACACCTTGTCTTATAGGGACTGTTACCTTATCATTTAATGGAGCTGTAATTAACACAACACCTTGACTGTTACCTTATCATTTAATGGAGCTGTAATTAACACATGGATTCAATGTCTCCGTTGACTAGTGGTCATATTGAAACTCATTTACTCTCAATAACTTCCAAACTAATTAATATGTGACTGATTTTGCGGACCCACTGAATGTTTTAGTTCTCTGTTTTTAAACAGAACATGTACCTGAACGGGGCGGTCAGGTGGCGTAACGGAGATTGCGTTCGTCACCAAACCCCGGAGCGGCTGGATTCGCCTCCTACAGTTCGGTCGGGGCGCCTGCTAAGCACGGATAGGACCTGAGTGGGATAGTGTGATCCTTCCACACGCTACACCCTCTCAGTGAGAATCCGCGCTGCCAGGTGAAAAGAAGCGGTTGATTGGCTAGACGTGTGTCGGAGGAAGCACGTGGTAGCCTCCACTCTCCCAGACCGACTGTGGGGGGTAAGTGCGCAGCGACCAGGAAGGGGATTGGGAATTGGCATAACGACTAACATTGGGATGGGAGAAAATCGGAGGAAAATGGAGGGGGAAAAAGATTTAAAAAAAAACATGTACCTGAACATTCCCCTGGGTGATCAGAACATGTACCTGTACACTCAGAACATTCCCCTGGGTGATGATCAGAACATTCCCCTGGGTGATCAGAACATTCCCCTGGGTGATCAGAACATTCCCCTGGGTGATCAGAACATTCCCCTGTGTGATCAGAACATTCCCCTGTGTCATCTACCATCTTTCCCAATTCATTGTCTGTGGAGCAGCTTCAGACTTAACATGTATGAAGTCACTTTCTCAGACCAGAGGAATAACATGTATGAATTCACTGTCTCAGACCAGAGGAATAACCTGTATGAATTCACTGTCTCAGACCAGAGGAATAACATGTATGAATTCACTCTTAGACCAGAGGAATAACATGTATGAATGCACTGTCTCAGTCACAGACGTTAAAGGGGAACTACACTCAATTTAAGAATTCATACATGTTATTCCTAGACCAGAGGAATAACATGTATGAATTCACTGTCTTAGACCAGAGGAATATCATGTATGAATTCTTAAATTTAGTGTAGTTCCCCTTTAACATCTGTTAGTCTCATATTTTTGCAGATAAATAAAGGTTGTTCATGAGAATTTCTGCCATCAAAATGAACAGCACTTATTTCTTTTACCCTCATCATAGAACTCTTTGGACCAATTGGACCGGGACCGGTTCTGTGACACATATGCCCAGGAGGGGGGGGGGGGGCAGAGGAGACCAGTCGGTGATGATGGAGAGGTGTTTCCCGCCTGTGCAGCCTGACCTCCAGCCTGACCTCCGCCATGACCTCCAGCCTGACCTCCGCCGTGACCTCCAGCCTGACCTCCATCGTGACCTTTGCCATGACCTCCAGCCTGACCTTTGTTCTCACCATGCCAAAAAACAGCACAAGCGCAGCAAATCTGAACACAAGAGGCGCCAACCCCACCAACCCCACCACCACCACCAACACCAACGCCACCAACCCCACCACCACCATCACCAACACCCGAGTCAGAATCAACATGGTTCTCATTCCCAGCACCGACACGAAAACCGGCAGTCAGATGATAGCTACAGTCGTGGGTATGTTGGACTGACGTTCTACCGCGTTACACTCTTAGTAATTACCCTCTTAACCTGCAATGAGTCTCTTGGCCATTTTAGTTTTCGTTTTTGAGGACTGCATACTTTTTTTGCAAACCAATACTTTATACTTATAGCACATGCATGAGTCTGGTCTCTTTTGAAAGATGACATTCTGAAGTTTCTGATTCCAGAAAAAAAAATTACTTTTAGTGCTAACGTAATAGAGTAACATAGGTCTGAACTTGAGTTGTAGAAAAACTTGTTACTCAAGTTTTTCTGTAGTAGTTAGTAGTCCAGAGGTAGTATTTCCCCAGAAGGTTGTATGGCTTACAAAATCAAACGGACCGATAGCATGAAGCCTTATGTAGTACATGTCCAAATTTCATAAAGATCCATGTGATTGATTAGGAGTGATTTTGGTAAACTGTGTACAAAAGAAAAACTCAGTTTTCTCATAGATTTCAATTCATTCAGCTGTTTTTCTCTTCCTGTTTTCGCTCGTTAGTTTTTTTTGTTTTTTAGATTCATACATCCCCACGTAGGTTATCATTGGAAAGTCACACTCATTGGCTACAACCCTCCACAATCATTTTCGAGGTCAGATCTAGATTGACGGAACTACTGCGCCAAGAGTCGGGAGTGGTATTTTGCTCGAGAACCGCTGAACGGATTTTGTCGAATTTTGTCGCTATCGACAGGCAACAAATAAGCCTTCAATTCGATATATATATTGTATTACAAAATATGCACACCGAGCCACTAGAAGTCGCCAAAGTGCCGGTGGGAAAATCGTCCTAAAAACTTCCCATATGCGGGTCGGCGCATGCTAAGAGGTTTTAAAGCAACCCTGGTGCTTCTTCTTACTTACTTACTCACCAGTGATGATGGTGGTCCATATAGTCCAAGCTGCTCCTCTAGTGTCCCTGCAGGTCTTCTACAAGAGAAGGTTATTTATTAGACAGCAGGAAGGAAGAGAGGGAGACAGAGGAGAGAAGGTTCTTTTTTAGACAGCAGGGAGGAAGAGAGGGAGACAAAGGAGAGAAGGTTCTTTATTGAGACAGTAGGGAGGAAGAGAGGGAGACAGAGTAGAGGAGACAGAGGAGAGAAGGTTCTTTATTAGACAGCAGGGAGGAAGAGAGGGAGACAAAGGAGAGAAGATTCTTTATTAGACAGCAGGAAGTAAGAGAGGGATACATAGGAGAGAAGGTTCTTTATTAGACAGCAGGGAGGGAGACAGAGGAGAGGAGGTTCTTTATTAGACAGCAGGGAGGAAGAGAGGGAGACAGAGGAGAGAATGTTCTTTATTAGACAGCAGGAAGGAAGAGAGGGAGACAGAGGAGAGAATGTTCTTTATTAGACAGCAGGAAGGAAGGAAGGAAGGAAGGAAGGGAGACAGAGGAGAGAAGGTTCTTTATTAGACAGCAGGAAGGAAGAGAGGGAGACAGAGTAGAGAAGGTTCTTTATTAGACAGCAGGGAGGAAAAGAGGGAGACAGAGGAGAGAATGTTCTTTATTAGACAGCAGGAAGGAAGAGAGGGAGACAGAGTAGAGAAGGTTCTTTATTAGACAGCAGGAAGGAAGAGAGGGAGACAGAGGAGAGAATGTTCTTTATTAGACAGCAGGGAGGGAGACAGAGGAGAGGAGGTTCTTTATTAGACAGCAGGGAGGAAGAGAGGGAGACAGAGGAGAGAATGTTCTTTATTAGACAGCAGGAAGGAAGAGAGGGAGACAGAGGAGAGAATGTTCTTTATTAGACAGCAGGAAGGAAGGAAGGAAGGAAGGAAGGGAGACAGAGGAGAGAAGGTTCTTTATTAGACAGCAGGAAGGAAGAGAGGGAGACAGAGTAGAGAGAAGGTTCTTTATTAGACAGCAGGGAGGAAAAGAGGGAGACAGAGGAGAGAATGTTCTTTATTAGACAGCAGGAAGGAAGAGAGGGAGACAGAGTAGAGAAGGTTCTTTATTAGACAGCAGGAAGGAAGAGAGGGAGACAGAGGAGAGAATGTTCTTTATTAGACAGCAGGAAGGAAGAGAGGGAGATAGAGAGAAGGTTCTTTATTAGACAGCAGGGAGGAAGAGAGGGAGACAGAGAGAAGGTTCTTTATTAGACAGTAGGAAGGCTGAGAGGGAGACAGAGTAGAGGATACACAGAAGAGAAGGTTCTTTATTAGACAGCAGGGAGGAAGAGAGGGAGACAGAGTAGAGGAGACACAGGAGAGAAGGTTCTTTATTGAGACGATAGGAATGCTGAGAGAGACGGAATAGAGAAGGTTTATTGAGACAGTAGGATGGCTGAGAGAAAGATAGAGTAGAGAAGGTCTTTATTGAGATAGTAGGAAGACTGAGAGAGAGACAAAGTAGAGAAGGTTCTTTATAGAGACTGTAGGAAGGCTGAGAGGGAGACAGAATAGAGGAGACACAGGAGAGAAGGTTCTTTATTGAGACGATAGGAAGGCTGTGAGGGAGACAGAGTAGGGGAGACACAGGAGAGAAGGTTCACTAGGAAGGCTGTGAGGGAGACAGAGACACAGGAGATAAGGTTTTTTATTGGATGCCAAACTTCTTTTTATTGTACTATACTTGTGCTGTATGATGATAATACATTTTTAATCTAATCTAATCTAATCTATCTATTCTGCCATAATGTAATAATTCTGCCCTGGTTTCTGGTGCCAGCGCCCATTCCACAGCAGAGCGGCAGCACCACCACCACCGTCAGCACCATCAGCACCACAGTGAGAAGATGGTCCATCCTCATCATCAGCACCATCATAAGCAGACACATCGCCGCGTGGCGGCCACCTCCTCCAGCTCCTCCTCTGGCTCCTCCTCTTCCTCCTCCTCATCTTCGTCCAGGTAATTGAATGAACCGAGGTTGTCAATGGTAGAGCTGTGATTGAACGAATGGGAGTCAATGAGTCTGACGTTAAAGGGTTAAATGTTAAAGGGACCACGTATGTTTAGACTAAGACTTTTCTGTACTTTAACGTTTAAACAGTGTAATCAGGTAAAAAAAAAGACCAGTTAAGACCAAATTAAAGGTGCTATAGGTAACGTCCAGCCACTAGATGTCACACTAGAGTACCAGCATGGCATTTATCCAATCAGGTGCATGATTCCATGTGGGGAAATGGGAAGTAGGGAGGGGATACATGTAAACAACAACATACATTTTGGACCTGCAACGTATTTTAAATGATAAATGTATTAAAAGGAAAACTGTCTCGTTCTCTCTCTCTCTCTCTCTCTCTCTCTCTCTCTCTAGTGGTACCTGATGGTATGTGTTTGCAAAACAGTAAATCTTGTTGAATTAGACAATGGTCGATATACTGATACAATGATTTGTGTGAAAGCCAATTTATTTATTTTTTTAATTTAATTTCAAACCTTTATACTCGTGAAGACGCTGATGTTTCCCTCATTTACAGTGACGACGAGTTGCATACAGAAAAAACATAAATATTAAATATATAAATAACAACATTTTAAATCACAACGACATGTCAGGAAGGAATGAGGACAAACAAAGAAATCAACTAAAAGCAGTTAATCCCAACTTATTCTCTGCTCCTAGATCTTCCTCCTCCTCCTCTGCCACCTCCTCTACCCGGTGTTCAGAAACCAGTCTTCAGCCTCGGCATTCACAGTCCTGCACTGATATCTCCAGGCAAGGAAGACCGTTCGAGGAGGAGGAAGACACCTTGCCGCTGTTAGACGACGGCGTCGGCGGTGATCCTCACCGGTTCACCCCCGGAGGGACGCGGGAGAAAGACGTGTCCTCTCACCGCGCCGAGGACATCCTGGAGAACAAGCAGCGGAAGTCCAGAGGAAGAGATAGAAACGTCCACAAAGCCAAGTCCACGGAGGCGGTCTCCAGCCGCCGCAGGGAGGCTGAGGACCAAGCCAGATCCACGGAGGCCCTCTCCAGCCGCTGCGGGGAGGCGGAGGACCAAGCCAGGTCCACGGAGGCCCTCTCCAGCCGCCGCAGGGAGGCGGAGGACCAAGCCAGGTCCACGGAGGCCCTCTCCAGCCGCCGCAGGGAGGCGGAGGACCAAGCCAGGTCCACGGAGGCCCTCTCCAGCCGCCGCAGGGAGGCGGAGGACCAAGCCAGGTCCACGGAGGCCCTCTCCATCTGCCGCAGGGAGGCGGAGGACCAAGCCAGGTCCACGGAGGCCCTCTCCATCCGCCGCAGGAAGGCTGAGGACCAAGCCAGGTCCACGGAGGCCCTCTCCATCCGCCGCAGGAAGGCTGAGGACCAAGCCGAGCTTCAGCTGAGAAAAGAAACCCAAAAGACGGTGGTGCAGCAGAAGCAGAAGTTCTCCGCATTCCTAAACGAGATCACTCGACAGGTGCTCAGTCCGCTGAGGCTCACCTCTCTGGGAGTCACGGACGTCCAGCAGCGGCCGGTCAGCCCGGGTCAGGCCTCCTCCGTCAGACCCCTCCAGATGGATGGCAGGACGGAGGGGTCCAGTCGGCACGGCAGTCGACCGGGCAGCGTGGACTCGCTGAGCTCCGGTGGTTCCTCCCGCTCGAGAAGGCACTCTCACCGCAGGCATCGCAGCCACAGCAGCTTCACCGACGACAGCGCGAGCCGGAAGAATCACTCCTCCCGAAGGGGTCGCTCTCCTCCTTCTCCAGAGCGTGGCCGTTCATCCTCTCGCTGCAGCCGTCGCCACGGAGACCACCACAGCCCTACGGATCACCATGGAGACCACCATGGCCCTACACATCACCATCACCATGGAGACCATCACAGTCCAATGCATCACCGTGGAGATCACCACCATCACCATCGAGACCATCACAATCCAATGCCTCGCCATGGAGATCATCTTCGTCATGGAGACCCTGATGGCGCTATTCCTCTCCTTGGAGATCAGCCTGGCACAGGTCATCACCATCACCGTGGAGATAATCACAATTCTGCAGAACACCACAGATATCGCCACAGTCCAAGTCATCCCCATGGAGATCAGCCAAACTCAACTCATCACCATGGAGACCACGTCAGTCCAACTCATCACCATGGAGATGACCACAACCAAGAGGAACACCATGCAGAACATCATGACACCATCATGCATGGAAACCACAACAGCCCGGGTCATCACCCTGAAGATCACCACAGACCAACACATCACCATGGAGACCAACATCACAGTGAAGACCGCCACAGCCCAACGCATCCCCTTGGAGGTCGCCACAGCCCAACACATCACCATGGAGACCAACATCAGAGTGAAGACCGCCACAGCCCAACGCATCCCCTTGGAGGTCACCACAGCCCAACACATCACCATGGAGACCAACACAGCCCAACACATCACCATGGAGACAGCAGCAGCCCAACTCATCGCCATAGAGACCAGCACCACCTTGGTGGTCATCACAGCCCAACACATCACCATGGAGACAGCAGCAGCCCAACTCATTGCCACAGAGACCTCCACGATCACCACTCTGACCCTTCAGAATCCCATCAGTCTCACCACACAGACCACAACTTCGACCGCGACCGCAGCCCTTCTCTGGGACATTCTCTCGACGGGGAGCTGGGGTCTCATTCCAACACGTCCGGTTCACCCAGGCATTCTGCCCCCAGCCCCTCCAGCCAGCAGGAGGACGAGCGGACGACCTTGTCTGGACACAAAGTACGGTGGAGCTAAGTACAACAGGATGTTGTCGAGTCTGGTTGACCTCCTGGTGCTCAAATCCTTGAATACTTTTAGACAAAGAACCCCTTTAGGCCATTTATGAGATGACTGTTCAAAATCAAAATGGGACATATGGTTCTTTGCCTGGAGGATTCAATTCTTATTTGTTCCTTTTTCCTAGAAAGAAGAAATATAAGGTGAAAGGGGGAAATAAACGAAAATAGGAATACAAAGTTATGCCCATATGTGGCTTATGTGATTCCTAGTGATACCTGCCCATATGTAGCTTTAGTTATTCCTAATGATAACTGCCCATGTGTAGCTTAAGTTATTCCTAATGATACCTGCCCATATGTGGCTTAAGTTATTCCTAATGATAACTGCCCATATGTGGCTTATGTTATTCCTAATGAAAACTGCCCATCTGTAGCTTAAGTTATTCCTAATGATAACTGCCCATGTGTATCTTAAGTTATTCCTAATGATACCTGCCCATGTGTAGCTTAAGTTATTCCTAGTGATACCTGCCCATATGTGGCTTAAGTTATTCTTAATGATAACTGCCCATGTGTATCTTAAAGGAAAACTCCAACATTTTGGGAAATTAGCTTATTTAACATCTTCCCTGGAGTTAGACAAGAAGATACATACCTTTTTCATCTCTCTGCATGCATTAGGCTTAGGGAACGCCTGGACCGTTAGCCTAGCTTAGCTTCATCACTGGAAGTGGGGCAGACATCTAGCCTAGTTCACTACAGTCAGGACATATACTCCAAATACAATCAAAATACAACTCCCAAACGTTCCTGTAAACATGTTGTGACCTGTGTATTTACCATGTCTCCCAGTCACACGAGTCTCCCAGTCACACAAGTCACACAAGTCTCCCAGTCACACAAGTCTCCCAGTGACACAAGTCTCCCAGACACACAAGTCTCCCAGTCACATGAGTCTCACAGTCACACAAGTCTCCCAGTCACACAAGTCTCCCAGTCACACAAGTCTCCAAGTCACACTAGTCACACGAGTCTCCCAGTCACACAAGTCTCCCAGTCACATGAGTCTCCCAGTCACACAAATATCCCAGTCACACAGGTCTCCAAGTCACTTGTGTGACTGGGAGACTCGTGTGACTTGTGTGACTGGGATACTCATGTGACTTGGAGACTTGTGTCTGGGTGACTTGTGTGACTGGGAGACTTGTGTGACTTGGAGACTTGTGTGACTGGGAGACTCATGTGACTGGGAGACTTGTGTGACTTGTGTGACTGGGAGACTTGTGTGACTGGGAGACTTGTGTGACTTGGAGACTTGTGTGACTGGGAGACTTGTGTGACTTGTGTGACTGGGAGACTTGTGTGACTGAGAGGCTCGTGTGACTGGGAGACTTGTGTGACTTGGAGACTTGTGTGACTGGGAGACTCGTGTGACTTGTGTGACTTGGAGACTTGTGTGACTGGGAGACTTGTGTGACTGGGAGACTTGTGTGACTGGGAGACTTGTGTGACTTGTGTGACTGGGAGACTTGTGTGACTTGTGTGACTTGGAGACTTGTGTGACTTGGAGACTTGTGTGACTGGGAGACTTGTGTGACTGGGAGACTCGTGTGACTTGTGTGACTTGGAGACTTGTGTGACTGGGATACTTGTGTGACTGGGAGACTCATGTGACTGGGGGACTTGTGTGACTTGTATGACTTGGAGACTTGTGTGACTGGGATACTTGTGTGACTTGGAGACTTGTGTGACTTGTGTGACTGGGAGACTCGTGTGACTTGTGTGACTTGGAGACTTGTGTGACTGGGAGACTTGTGTGACTGGGAGACTCATGTGACTGGGAGACTTGTGTGTCTGGGAGACTTGTGTGACTGGGAGACTTGTGTGACTGGGAGACTTGTGTGACTGGGAGACTCGTGTGACTTGTGTGAGTGGGAGACGTGGTAAATACACAGGTCACAACATGTTTACAGGAACGTTTGGGAGTTGTATTTTGATTGTATTTGGAGTATATGTCCTGACTGTAGTGAACTAGGCTAGATGCCCCACTTCCAGTGATGAAGCTAAGCTAGGCTAACGGTCCAGGCGTTCCCTAAGCCCAATGCATGCAGAGAGACGAAAAAGGTATGTATCTTCTTGTCTAACTCCAGGGAAGATGTTAAATAAGCTAATTTCCCAAAATGTTGGAGTTTTTCTTTAAGTTATTCCTAATTATACTTGTCCATATGTGGCTTAAGTTATTCTTAATGATAACTGCCCATGTGTAGCTTAAGTTATTCCTAGTGATACCTGCCCATATGTAGCTTAAGTTATTCCTAATGATACCTGCCCATATGTAGCTTAAGTTATTCCTAATGATACCTGTCCATATGTGGCTTAAGTTATTCCTAATGATACTTGCCCATATGTAGTTTAAGTTATGCCTAATGATACCTGCCCAAATGTAGCTTAGGTTATTCCTAATGATAACTGCTGTGTATTGAAACGTTGGTAGGCCTACTGTGGTTTAATAGTCACTATTAAGAAGTTCATGCATCATATTCCACAAATTCTCATGCTTGTTTATTTAGACATGCGCCACATAGTTAGTAATTAAATCAACACACTATGCTTTGTCTTTTGGCCTAAGGAGCTATTTATATTTCTGAATTTCATGTATTGCGTCACAATAAATCAATCACTTTTGTTTCTTTGTTGATTTCAGGATGAAGCAGCACTGCAGCTGGACAGAATCATGTGAGATTCATGTGATTCCCCTGATGTTGTTGATTAAGATTGCAGCTACTCAACCTCTACTGTCTTTAACTATGAATGAACACAACACTCTAACTTACCATCTTTAGATAATAAAGTACTCAACCTCAACTCAGGTACTCAATTGTAGTTTCAGTTCACGTTTTGAACTGATCAAACGAACAACACTATCAAACTGATGTAGCTAACAACACTATCAAACTGATGTAGCTAACAACACTATCAAACTGATGTAGCTAACAACACTATCAAACTGATGTAGCTAACAACACTATAAAACTGATGTAAGTTAGCTAACAACACTATCAAAACAATATATCTAACAACACTATCAAAACACTGTATCTAACAACACTATCAAAACAATGTAGCTAACAACACTATCAAACTGATGTAGCTAACAACACTATCAAACTGATGTAGCTAACAACACTATCAAAACAATGTAGCTAACAACACTATCAAACTGATGTAGCTAACAACACTATCAAAACAATGTAGCTAACAACACTATCAAAACAATGTAGCTAACAACACTATAAAACTGATGTAATTAGCTAACAACACTATCAAAACAATGTATCTAACAACACTATCAAAACAATGTATCTAACAACACTATCAAAACAATGTATCTAACAACACTATCAAACTGATGTAGCTAACAACACTATCAAACTGATGTAGCTAACAACACTATAAAAATGATGTAATTAGCTAACAACACTATCAAAACAATGTATCTAACAACACTATCAAAACAATGTATCTAACAACACTATCAAAACAATGTATCTAACAACACTATCAAACTGATGTAGCTAACAACACTATCAAACTGATGTAGCTAACAACACTATCAAAACAATGTAGCTAACAACACTATCAAACTGATGTAGCTAACAACACTACACTATCAAAACAATGTAGCTATCAAAACAATGTAGCTAACAACACTATCAAACTGATGTAGCTAACAACACTAGCAAACTGATGTAGCTAACAACACTATCAAACTGATGTAGCTAACAACACTATCAAAACAATGTAGCTAACAACACTATCAAACTGATGTAGCTAACAACACTATCAAACTGATGTAGCTAACAACACTATCAAAACAATGTAGCTAACAACACTATCAAACTGATGTAGCTAACAACACTATCAAAACAATGTAGCTAACAACACTATCAAAACAATGTAGCTAACAACACTATCAAAACAATGTAGCTAACAACACTATCAAACTGATGTAGCTAACAACACTATCAAAATGATGTAGCTAACAACACTATCAGGTATGTCTTGTCTAGCCTGACAGGATACTGTATATGATCTAGCCTGACAGGATACTGTATATGATCTAGCCTGACAGGATACTGTATATGATCTAGCTTGACAGGATGAGGATACTGTATATGATCTAGCTTGACAGGATGAGGATACTGTATGTGATCTGGCCTGACAGGATACCGTATGTGATCTAGCCTGACAGGATACCGTATGTGATCTAGCCTGAAGGACATGTCTGTGTTCGCAGGAAGCTGCAGGAGCAGACGCTGCTGCAGACGGCAGGCAGGGTGGAACACCTGGGGGAGGAGTGTAAGAGCAGGGTGGAACACCTGGGGGAGGAGTGTAAGAGCAGGGTGGAACACCTGGGGGAGGAGTGTAAGAGCAGCCACCTGCAGATGGGGGCGGAGCTTCATAAGACCCGCGTGGAGCTCAGCAGCCTCCTGGAGCACTTCCAGAGGTGAGCTCCCTTTGTTGTTGTAGGTCGTCTGGTAATCCGGAGGTTCCCGGTTCGATTTCCGCTCCTCCCGGGCAGCGTGTCGATGTGTCCTTGAGCGAGACACTTAAAGGAACACGCCAACTCGTTGGGAGTAATTAGCTTATTTGCCATCTACCCTGGAGTTAGACAAGCAGATACATACCCCTTTCTTCTCTGTGAACTAGGCTACACTGGCACACCTACTTCCAGTGAATGACGCTAAGCTAGGCTAATGGTGCGGCTGTTCCCTAAGCCTGATTGATTGATTGATTGATTGATTGATTGATTGATTGATTGATTGATTGATTGATTGAGGCGGGTGGGGGGGGGGGTAACTGTACTTTGGATTATCGACGAAACCTTACTTGGTCCTACGAAGAGGGTCTCGTGTATTATTGGGTTAGGACATTTACATTGGAGGGGGTTGGGTTAGGACATTTACAGGGGCCAGTTTCGAATTGCAGTCTCCCGTAGGGGCTCCTTGAGAGTGGTTTTAAAAGTGGGTAGTGATTCACATTCCTTTACAGCTTTAGGTAGGGCGTTCCACATTGATGTGGCATAATTGCGAAACGTGTTTAGTCCTTTGTTTGAGCCGAATCTGGGTTTAACATGATTTGTGGAGCTCCCTCTGGTGTTGTGGTCGTGGTATTCACTGACCTTTGGGAAGTATTTTGTACATGGGTATCTTAGTGGTGTAGTGTATCTTGTAGACCAGGCCCATTGCAAGTTGCTGTACTCTGTCGTCTACTCTAAGCCATCCTAGGTTGTCAAAGTGGGCAGGGGTGAGGTGGGTTCTAGGAGTAAGGTCAAGCAGTAGTCTGACCAGTTTGTTTTGTGATGTTTGTAATTGAGTTTTTAGCACCTTTGAGGTGCTTTGGTACCATGAGGTGCAAGCATAGTTGTAGAACCCTTGAATGAGTGCTCCTGCCAGAGTCTTCAGGGTATTCTTGTTTACCAGAGAGGAGATCCGGTACAAGAATCTAGTTCGTTGGTTGACTTTTTTTTATTACATTGGATGCCATTTTGTCACAGGAGAGATTTGCCTCTAGGATGGAACCTAGGTATGTAATTTCATCTTTCCTTGTGACAATATTGTCACCTGTAACTGAGAAGCCGTCGGCCTTGCTGAGTTTGTTATTTGAACCGAAGAGAATGGACTCTGTTTTGCCCATGTGTAATGATAGTTTGTTGTCAGTGAGCCAGGTGCAGATTTTGCCTAGTTCCGAGCTGAGGGTTTTTTCAACCTGTAACTTGTTCTTGTCAGAGACCAGCAGGGCTGAGTCGTCCGCGAACAGGAACAAGTTGCAGTCACAAGCTGACGACATGTCATTTGTATAAATTAGGAACAGTAGCGGTCCTAGTATGCTTCCTTGTGGAACACCACAGCTCACTGGGAGGGGGGGGGGTGTATAGGGTACCGTTTACCTCCACCATCTGTTCTCTCCCCTCCAGCTCACTGATAGACTATCAAAACCAATTGCTTTTAGCTTGTCAATCAGAATGGAGTGATTGACAGTGTCGAAGGCCTTTTGTAGGTCCAGCATGACCATGCCGCAGTATTTGCCCGCGCCCACCTCTTGTTTGATGTGGTTGTTCAAATAGAAAAGGCATTTGTCAGTGGAGTGGGATGTTCTGAAGCCAGATTGGAATTCGAAGATTAGATTTTTTTCCGCACGGTACTTTTCGACCTGTTCATATACTATTTTTTCCATGACTTTCGAGATGGAGGTAATAATAGAAACAGGGCGGTAGTTGCCTGGGTCTAATTTGCTGCCATTTTTGTGCAGGGGGGTTACTCTCGCAATTTTGAAGTCTTTGGGTACGTGTCCCTGTTTTATGGAGAGGTTTATTATGTGTGTGATGACTTGGGTGATGACAGCGGTGCCTAATGCATGCACAGAGAAGAAAAGGGTCTCTGCTTGTCTAACTCCAGGGTAGATGGCAAATAAGCGAATTTCCCAAAAAGTTGCCGTGTACCTTTAACCCCTAATTGCTCCTGATGAGCAGGTTGGCACCTTGTATGGTCACCTCCGCCGTCGGTGTGTGAATGTGTGGGTGAATGG